>NW_027205125.1:10000-17322 GCF_024711535.1 Dipodomys merriami | reverse complement strand
TTAATTCCTTCAATGGCAACAAAACCTCAACAAAACAAAACTCAAATACACCTAACCTGTTCTTACTTTTTATTTTCATGTAGAGAATCCCAAGGACGTAAGGAAAAAATATAAAGAATAGCCCAGTGCTGGTGGCTCACACCTGTAATCCTAGCTACTCAGCAGGCTGTGATCTGAAGATCGCAGTTCAAAGACAGCCCAGGCAGGAAAATCCGTGAGACTCTTATCTCCAAATAACCACCAGAAAACTGGAAGTGGTGCTGTGGCTTAAGTGGTAGAGCGCTCAACTTGAGCTAAAGAGCTTAGGGACAGCACCAAGGTACATAGTTCAAGTCCCATGACCAACAACAACAACAACAACAAAGTTTCAGTTTAAAGACATCATCAATGCTCCAATTTGGTATATAGGTTTTTTTTTTTAATAATGTATACACAATTACCATCATTTGATCCAAAAAGTTACTTTACATCACCTATTTTATTTCATATTTTGTTACTTTCTTACCTAAATTCAGGCCTTGACAGGTAAACTAGAATTGCAAATTTGAATAGAAATGTTTAACTACGCACCATAGTAAAAGAAGATTCATGTTTTCTGACTGCGATTAAATTTTAGATCCCTTCTGTAAGTTTCATCAGGTTCTCAGCTTGTAAATATGCAAAGTGAAGCATATAGTTGTACTAGAGATGTGCATACCCCACCAGAATTTCAAGCTGTCAAGCTGTCACTCAACACCTTGCCAGTGTGAAGTTATTATAATAGTACACTAAGCATAAATGCCAAAGGGATTCACATCTAATATAAGAGCTTAGAACTTTACACTTAATTTACACATTTAGCAGACTTTGCATTATAGAGACTTAAATTTATTACTAGAGACCAAGAAACCCTCCTTAGTATTTCAAATTTAGAATCATTAAAGATGAAGTTATTGAATAAATATTTGCACAACCATGATTTCAGATAAGCATTCATGAAGTATACGGCCTCTGTCACTGTCAGGTAAGATACTAATGATAGTATACTAAATCATAATAATCTAAAAATTGTGAGGCATTTTGTAAATTCTATAGAATCTAATACTATAATTTGTATATAATGAATGTCAGTATTTAGTGTCTGTAAAGCAAGCAAAAGAGCTAGAGAGTGGGGGAGCTAGAGAGAAAAAGAGAGCTAAGTAGTGAAAGAGATTGAATGTGATTCATGTATGAAATGTGTAATGCTTTAGGTATTGTTACAAACTTAGAATCTCTGGTGGGGTGGGGGACGGGGAGATAGGGGAAGAGGAAAAAAAAGAGGAACACTCAATGTAATGAATGTAATGGAAAAGGCATAAAAATAATGTAGCTATTTAAATATATGAAACTGAACAGCTAAGTTTATCAGTTAGATTGATCACAGTCTAAGTGCCCAATAGCTATATTTAGCTATTGATCACAGAAAAATAGAAAAATACCTGCTATGAACCTCTAATTAACACAAACTATCAAATCTCCACCTAATAATTGTTAAAGGAAATAATTTTCTTTTCTTTTATTCCGTTTTTTAAAATAAGTTTTTTATTGTGAAAATACTGTACAAAGGGGTTCAATCACATGGGCAAGGTAAATGAGTCTATTTCTTATCAAGCATTGTTGCCTCTTCCTTTGTTTTTCCCTTCCCTCCCATCTCCACAATTACATTTGGAAATAATTTTCTTGATTCATTTAAAGTAGTTTGATTAATGTAAAAGACCAAATTTTATCTACAATTTTAATTAATTAATGTATTCAAGATATAGTATCTGTTTCAAACTAAATCATTATATTCAATAAATTTTATGTAATTAGTAAGTTCCAAATAAGAGCAGGGGAAAAATCAGACAAGAGCTTAAGGCTAGTCCTGAGTTCAAGCCCAGATCCTGATCAAAAGAAAAAAGAGGGTTAATTTTATTCCCTGTTACTGTGCCATAGTTTCGGATCAGTAACTTGGGAGTGGAGCTCATGGGGTTCTTTAACTACAAGATCATGTCATCTGCGAAAAAGGAGAGTTTTACTTCATCTTTTCTATTTGGATCCCCTTTATGTTTGCATCTTGACTTACTGCTCTAGCTAGGCATTCTAATACTAAATTGAAGAGAAGTGGAGAGAGTGAACAACCTTGTCTCCTTCCTGAATTTAGAGGAAACAGGTTTAGCTTTTCGCTATTAAGTATAATGTTGGCTGTAGGTCTGTCATACACAGCCTTTATTATATTGAGGAATGTTCCATGGATTCCTAGTTTTCCCAGAACTTTCATCATAAAGGGCTATTGGATCTTGTCGAGTGCTTTTTCTGCATCTATTGAGATAATCATGAGGTTCTTATCCTTGCTCTTGTTGATGTAATGGATTATATTAATTGATTTGCATAGATTGAACCAGCTTTGCATCCCTAAGATGAATCCTTTTTTAATCTTTGTTGCTGTTGTTTTTAATGTATTTATAATATACCATGTGATTTCTTTTGTTTCTTTTGTATGTTCTTCCCCCATGGTAGAACCCCTGTTTTCACTGTATTTGATTCTGGTGCCCTGCATTTGTATATACATTTTTCTAATTTGAGGAGGGGAAGGAAAATAACAAAATGCTGAAACAAGGATATAGGCTGACCCATTGTAACAATAAAATGTACAAGACACTATGTTAAAAACGATCTTTACAACTTCTGAAGGTGGGGAAGGGAGGAGTTGGTGAGGTGGGGAGGGAAGGGATGGCTGGGGAAAAACAAAGGAGGGTGTAACAGTGCTCAAGAGGAAATGTACTTATTACCTTAGTTATGTAACCCCTCAGTACAGTATCTTTGCAATAAAATATGTAATAAAAAAAAGAAAAAATGGAAGAAGAATAAAGAGTAGCAGTAGGCAGACAGGGAAAGGAAGCAGAGGGAAGGGAAGAAAAAGGAAAAAGAGAAGAGGAAGAAGACAACTTAGAATAATAATAGACAAATAAAATTAAAAATAAGCTGAGAAAAAAGAAACCCCAGTTAAGATATCTGGAATTCATAAAAAGCTATGGGAGAAAAAGGCTATTTCGGGAAAAGATGTAATTGAACATAAACAAACAAATGCACACACATGCATATATATGTACATGCATACTTGCCTACACATGCACATACATGCATGCTCACATGTATGCACTTCACCTTTAGTAACTTTTATGAGTCCTACTCATAATTATGATTATGCCTGGTTATTCTTTCTCCAGACAAGCTTAAGAAGAAAAACATCTTCACCAATGAAACAGGATGATTTGCTCATTAGAACTGATGACACAAAATGGAGACAGCTTCTTCTCAACCTTCCCCCCATCCAACTGTGATTCCCTCTAGAACTCATCAAATAATCCAACATCTAGTCCTAGATTAAATGGTATATAACTGAACCATTCCCAGCCATACCCCATAATTCCTTCTTTAAATTTTTTGAGATTTATTTTCATTACAATTAATGTAGAAGATAGATATTGAAAGTGTAAAACACATCAAAACTCAATAGATGAGAAGTGGATTTTGATATGAGTTTAATATCTTACGTGTGTGTGTGTGTGTGTGTGTGTGTGTGTGTGTGTATGCCAGTTCTAGGGCATGGGTACTACCCCTGAGTTTTATTGCACACAGTTAGTGCTCTAACCACTTGAGCCACAGCTTTACTTTTAGTTTTTTGGTGGTTAATTGGAAATAAAAGTCTCATAGTCTTTGCTGCCTAAGCTGGCTTTGAACTGCAATCCTCAGATCTCAGCCTCCTGAATACCTAGGATTACATGTTTGGAACACTGGTGCAAAGGATTATTCTACTTTTTTTGTTTTCTTTTTTACTTTCTTAAATCTGAAGGAGATGTGTCCCTCTTTTTATAAATACTTAGGAGATTTATACTCAAACCCATCTCTTTCTTCAATTATCTTAGTCATGACTTTGTCATTCACATTAGGAAAAAAAGTTTTTTAATTACTTGCAATTGAAGGAATATTAAAATAAGAGCAAGCCACGCAGTGGAGGCTCATATTTGTAATCCTAGCTACTCAGGAGGCTGAGATTTGAGGATTGCAGTTCAAAGCCAGCTTAGGCAGCAAAATCTCTGAGACTCTTACCTCCAATTAACAATCAGAAAAATGGAAGTAGCACTGTGGCTCAAAAGTGGTAGAATGCTAGACTTGAGCAAAATAGCTCAGAGTCAACACCGGACCCTGAGCTCAAGCCCTATGACAAACAACAACAGCAACAAAGAGCTAAACAAGTTGGAGAATTAAAAACAAATGTCTATCCTAAAACTGAAAACTAGTATTTCACATTATCATTAATCTTACACTTAATTTAAAACAATCTGAAAAGTTAAATATTGGATTATTAGTAGTTACTCAAATATGAAGAGTCCAAAAATATTAATACCCACATTAATCTCCTTCATATTTCATAGTTAATTGTTAACCGGAACTGCATTTCAAATTCAGTAATAAATGGTAGCTTCTGGTGTCCATGTGTTCTGTCCTTTCTATCTCCTATTTCAAGAAAAATGCCCATTTCCACCAATGGGTGAAATAACTTTTGAAGTGTCTAAAAAAGTCCACATCTTAAAAATGAGTTATGGGAACAATTGTGCATACGGATGCCATGTGTTAGCTCTATGTAGAGTACAAAGTAATTTGGGCAAAATGACACCAAAATTGAGCCGCTAAGAAAAAAAGACTCAAAAGAAATCCCACGATCCTTTAAAGTCCTTTCAAAAAATATTCTTAACTTTCTTATCCTGATATGATTGTGTAGGAAGAAAAAAAATCACATAATTTCATAAGATGAAGGCTTTAATCATATCAAAGTATCCAACTTAGATTATCTCTTTCCCTTATCATTTTATAATGAAGAACATTTGTTCCATGAAAACAGCTATTAGTAATATGTTCCAAATTCTCCAATTACCCAAGAAGATAAGAATTTGGTTTGTTTGCTTTTCTTTGTAACTTTCATGAAAGAAAGTACATGTTACCCACAGACTTATCAAAAGTTACATTATATTCAGAAAAATCCTTTGAGGGAGGACATTATCTCTGTGTATTTCTCACTATAAATAGCCTGTCACAGTCTACTATCCTTCCTACACTGGAAAGTATTACCATGCAATCCAAATATCCCTGTGATTCAAAAAGTACTGAAAACCAAGGAAAAATAAAGCAAATACCTCTTCCAGTGGTCTCCAGTAGCTCCTTCTAGCATTCAATTTTCAAAAAAAGGAAAACCATTTAGCCAGTATGAGAAGACTCCAGAAGAACTCCTTGGTTCTAAAGTGTCTACACTAGATAGGATGATTTCCAGTTCTGTCTCTGTCCTTTTTCTTGGACACAGCATCATGTCATTCTGATTTATGACTGAACAATCCACCACTGTGGATATTTTCTTCATCTATTCATTTGTTATTGGATACCTAGGCTGATTGTACAACTTAACTATTGCTAATATCACTGTAATAAATAAAAATAACCCACACTTGGAACTCAAAGACTTGCATGTTTACATTCATTTGTAGAATCTAGGTCTAGAATAATAAAAATAATAATAATAGTGGTAATCAAGTATAAAAATGACACTGTTGGTGGGGTGTTGCGTGCAGAGAAAGGAAAAACGGAGAGGCTACTAGGTTATGAAGGGGATCAAAGTACATATGTATGGAAATAGCATAAAGAAAACTCTTCCAGGGTGGGGAGGGGGGTTAAGGGGATAGGGAGGGAGATGAGAAGGGGAAACAAAGGAGGAGGCAACAATGCTTAATAAGAAAGGTACTCATTATCTTGCCCATGTAATTGTAACCCCTCTATATGGTATTTTCACAATAAAGCTATGAATACTGTAAAAAAAAAAAAAAAAAAGAAAGAAAAGAAAACTCGTCCAAAATTAAGGGGAGGAAGGAGAAAGAAGGAAGCTTAAGGGAATATAATACAGTGAAAACATTTTCTAAAATATATTATACATATTTATGAAATTTTCACATGAAAGCCCTTATACTATGAAGAAATCCTGATTTTTTAAGTAAGGATTAAATTCAATTAAATGATGTGTATAGCAATTAAATAAAATGCTAACAAGATATAATACATCTTTTATTATTGGTTTTGTTGGAAAAATGATCATTTTCTCTGTTCTCTTGATTAAAAATATTATCTAAAAAATAAAGTGTCACTGTCCATACAATTCTTTCCTTGGGAGCTGCTCACCACAGACTACACACTGAAGAAAAAATAAAACAAAAGTGATCTCAATTGGAATTGGTGATCAATTGCAACTCAATTTCAATGGCCACAGTACAAGCAAGTTTACAAAGATGGGAAATAGATATGATCTTCAAAAAGAACATGTACACATACTTTTTGAGCATTCATTGAAGCACAGAAGAAAGTAATGAACTTGCCAAACACACAAGAAGGAGGCAGCATTAACACATCTTATTTTCTTGCATCCGATGTCTTTAAAGCATCTAATTCAGTGTATGACCTTGACTTAAAGCTCAGTGAGCTCAAAAATAAATTTTTTAAACACTAGTAACCACTTTTGGGGTTCCTTTAAAAAAAATCTTTATCTTGGGCTAGGAAGGTGGCTCAGTGGTAGAGTGCTTGCCTTGCATGCATGAGGCCCTGAGTTTTATTCCTCAGCACCACATAAGCAGAGAAAGCCAGAAGTGGCGCTGTGGCTCAAGTGGTAGGGTACTAAGCTTGACCTGAAGAGCTGAGGGACAGTGCCCAGGCCCAGAGTTCAAGTCCCATGACCGACAAAAAGAAAATCTTTATCTTGCTCTCTTTAATTAAACACAGGGTTTAATTAAAGAAAAGGTAGAAATGTTTAGAGGGGATTTAGATGAGGTAGACAAAGAGGCAAGCTGCTCTTTTCATCCTTATTCCTACAAAGAAATGATGAATAAATAAACAGAGAAAAACATTCAAAAGGAGGACAACCTATTAAGAGCTCTGGGCACTCTCAGACTCGTGCCAAGCTGATAGGATAACTCTGACTAATATGTAATTTATCATCAAGAATGTTAGAGTAAGCTGCTAACCCACCCTACATCTATAGACAATGAATCCCCTGTGCTACAGTATTAACTGACCTCTTATTATTTTGTAATGAATAAAGGCAAAGTCAGAAACTGAAATCTTAACCCATAGAATCACTTTAGATTTCTCAAAAGTATTGAGAAGGCTAGCTGAACAGAAACATCTAATATAGGTATTCATTTTAGGAAACCTAAGCAATTATGTTTAGGAAATACCTACTCTGTGTCAAATACTTTGTCAGGGGCTTTGTTTAATCCTCACAG
>NW_027205125.1:0-5000 GCF_024711535.1 Dipodomys merriami | reverse complement strand
ATGACTACAGACAAGTCTGGTGTATTTCATCCTCATGTGTCATCTCCATTCTACCTAATAATGCCTAGGGGAAACTCCACAGCTTCAGGTAGTAACTAATTCCCCAGCCTTCTGCAATGGTAGTTTTAAAAATCCACTTAAAAGGAAGAATTGAAATGAATCCTGAATCTTGAAGACATTTGGATCACTATCTTAATGCTCATTTCATTAGTTCATTTTTAAAAGTGTTTTCAAATTAAATGTCTCACCATTGTACAACTGCAAGTACATTAGATATTCTGAACATTGCTTTTCTTCTCCTAGTATGTAACTAAAAAGTTGGAAAACAGTTACATTCCCACATATATAATAAAAGAACTAGTTCTAGGAGAAATCAGGGTTTGAGCAAGCTTTATAAACATCTTTCCCAGTTTGATACCAAATTGCTGAGAAAAAAAAACATGTTTGAAGCAATGGGGAATAAAATAGAAATTCCAACAATTTGATTTATGCTTTGGAGAAATTATTTTTCATTGTTTAAATTTAATATTCCTAAAATAAGATCATAACCTCAACCAATCTGAAGTACTAGTCTGGAATAATGTTAATACCATTAATTTTAAAACTTATTTCTGAAACAATTTTTTTATGAAGAAACATTTTTATAACACTTGGAAAAGAGGAAAAATCACATTATAATTTATCAAGAGACATCAGATTTTTTCATACATTTCCATAGTTACTACCAATAGACATTTACCAATGAGTTCCAAGTACTTGTCAGGAGCGTGTGTGTGTGTGTGTGTGTGTGTGTGTGTGTGTGTGTGTGTGTGTGTGTGTGTGTGTGTGTGTGTGTGTGTGTGTGTGTGTGTGTGTGTGTGTGTGTGTGTGTGTGTGTGTGTGTGTGTTCTTTAAGTCTCAAAAATACAATTATCTCTGAAAGGGAAAAGCATAACTCAAGAATACTAATCAATTAAATGTCCTGTAGAAGATTTCAGCAAATAGGACATCTAGATACCAAAGTTTATAATATGCATCCTCCATAAACCAAGAATTCTAGGTCATAATTAAACATTCCACAGGTGCTTATTTCCAAAAATTGTTTTCAACTTGAAATAATAGGCCCTATAGGGCCAGAAAGTTGAATTTTCTTATTATACCTTAATAATCCAAAATGTCCAAATCTCTGTAACAAAAAGGCTCAGTTTCATGACCAGATATTTCTTCACTAGATTATCAATAATTAAAACCCTAAAGTGCAATATGCAAATAGAAATGCCACTTAAATTTATTCTCCATGTAAATTCAACATTTAAGTCACAAATCCATGTTTGTTTAAAGATATATAATAGGTATATGAAAAAAGATTTATTATTCTGTTTATAAGCAAATGTAATTGTCTCCTCTAAATGGGTTTCCCAGTGAAATACAAACTATTACATTGGCTGCAGTACATAATAAAAAAAAGTGTGCTTCATGGTACTTAATGCTGCACCATTATGACAAGCAAATGCAGGTCAATATCTACCCAACTGGAAATCTGCAGCTTCTTCTTTTTTTTTTTTAGTTTTCCCAGCTCTGGATGCACAATTGTTGATAAAGGTCAGAGCTAATGATGAAAAGTTAATCTTCCAAGAAGAGTCTCTTCTGCTTTTTAACACAGTCATTATATTTATAAATCATTGCAACTGTCTCTCTGGCATGGCCATTCAAATACATTTTTTGGTTTAGTTCCTTCATCTCCTATGAACTTTGCCACCTTCTAGGCCACCGCACAGTTCTTCTAAATTGTCTAGCTTTATGCAGAAATATCTAAGACTCAAAATATATACCTGTTATCTCCACAATGTAGTTACAAAGTCCCAATTCTTGGTTATGAACTTGGCTAAGGAACCCTTCAGTTTCTCCCAATGGAATCCCCGACTCGTAGAAGTGCATTTCCCAAAACTAAAAATCATGGTCTAGAAAGCCCTGTTTCTGGGGCCCAGGATTTTCCGGTTTGTACCTGGTATCCTAATATCATTACTACCTCTTTCTTTTCCTTTTACTTTCATTCATTGAGTAATAAACTCAATATTATTCTGTTGGGAGCAGTAAATTATACATTGTTGCACTAAAGGAACAAGTCCACAAAAACAACCATCTTCTTCATGCTAGCAGGTGACTATTGGAAGTAAACACCATCATTCCCAAACAAGCAGAGGTGAGGAGTAGAAAGTGTGAGAAGTGTGAGTGTCACACTATGCAGGCATTGCCAAGCCTTTGGGCACAGTTCACAACTGCAAGACAGAAACAAGTATTTGTGATAAATTAACCCTGAGTTGCATAAATGTTGAAATTTAGCTTAGGATGTAAGTTCAAATGATCTCTTCCATCATATAGATGTTTATCATTTAAAATGTCAACCATTATTTTTCTATGGGACACTATACATAACCATTGTCCTTAGAAATAATTTTAAAAATTTAATTATTAAAAATTCATCACCAGAAAGATTTGTTACTGGCTATAACATATGCATACATTCACAGTCTTTCTGTGGCTGGCTCATTTCACTTAGCATAATGCCCTCAGAGTTTATTCTGTTGTTGCTCATGGTGCTTATCATTAGATAATTTTCACATATGTATATATATATGTGTGTATATATATTCACATATTTTCATATATTCATATATATCAGATCTTTTCTGTGCTGGTAGTAGAACTTGAACTCAGGACATTGTACTTTCAGAGTTTTGGGGTTTTTTTAGCATTTCATAATATTTTTTATTATTTTTATTATTTTTTATTAATTTTTTTATTGCAAAAATACCATACAGAGGGATTACAATTACATGAGCATGGAAATAAGTACATTTCTTATCAAGCATTGTTGCCTCCTCCTTTGTTTCCCCTTATCATCCCTTCCCTCACATCTCCCCCCATCCCCCCTCCCCACCCCTCACCCCTGCCAAAGTTGTAAAGTTCATTTTTCAACATAACGTCTTGAACATCTCATTGTTACAATGGGTCCACCTGTATCCCTATTTAAACAATTTGTTTTTTTTTTTTTTTTTTTTTTTTTTTTACCAGAGTTAGCACAGTTTTTTGGGTTTCCTGATCCTCAGATCTCAGGATCCTGAGTAGCTAGGATTATAGATGTGGACTATGGGGCCCAGCATATCTCAGATCTTTAATCCATTCATCCCTTGATCAAAACTCAAGCTTTTTACAGATACTTAGCTCTTGTAGATACTATTACAATGCAGATGAGAGCATAGATTATTGCCTCTATTTTATACAAGATTATGCAAAATAAACATTAAAAATTTATTGTTTCATAATATAATGGTAGTGAATAGTGTAGGAATGAGTGTTTTGACTTTTAAGAGGCCACTGACAAGTTTACCTCTTAGCTTTTATGCCATCTTAGTTTATATGCCATCTATTTCCTTCTTCAAGCTGTCTACATTTTTTGAATCATCTTTCATACACTGTCTCTCAGAGTTTAGGGTGCAGATGAACCACCTGGGACGTTGTAAGAATGAAGCCTTTGAGTCTGGGGAGGCACACTAGGGCATAGGTCTCTGAACAGTTTCAGGTGATGTAGTCCACAGAGGTCAAGACAGCAACAGAACACCAGCAAACCCCATCAGCCTTTGTAGCCATTGAGCCAATGGCCCAGTACCTTGTATACTTCTTAAATCAATGTCTGGAAGAAAGGGTAACTTGGCGATGAAAGAGCAGCTGAGGAAGGGTGCCTTTTGGGGAAAGTACATTAGCACTCTTCACAAGTTAATCTTTGCAAGTATCCAGGTAAGGGAGCGCTTCAAACTTCACATATAAGCTAAGGGAAATTAAATGTATTTTGCTTGTGTTTCATAAACTTGGAAATTTTCTTTATGAAATACTTTTGTATTGAAAGTTTAAAATTGTACAACAAAAATTATTAAGTGTGTAAAATGTTCACACACATAATTTTTAAAATTTTAATGGAAGCCCTCTCATTTTGAAAGAATATATATACTTGTGTGTCTATATATTATCATATATATGCATAATCATTTTAGTGTAAAATATAATGCAATTTATATCCTTTTAATAATTCCATATAAATGATTACACAATATACTTAAATATACTTAAATAGTTACATGAAGTATTCATTTGGCATTAAAATATATGAACACACATGCATGTGTGTTTGTATACACACACACACACACACACACACACATATATATATATATATATATACACATACATACATACATCTGCATGTGCTCTCTGTACTATTATCACATTTTTAAATCAGACCTGCTGTGCCAAGTTGATCACAACCAAGCAAGCATAAAAAGGTTTTATAGAACAAGTTCTATTATTTTGGAAATTTTCCAAGACTAATAAATAGCAATATTTGTGAATAATCACAGATATCTAAACCTGCATTTATCCAAAGTAAATAGCAGAATAGTACTGAGATACTATATTTGAAAAATGCCAGCTAAACAGTCAAAAAACTTCAATAAAGGGATAAAATGGAAAAATATGTCCAAATTTAAACACAAAAATAACCTGTATTACTTCAAGTAGGAACTTGGTTGTTAAAAGCTATTAAAAGACAAGCAGTACAAAGAATCACTACAGGGGAGAGAAGAGACAGGACAAAAGAAACTAAGCTTCCACATGCACAATTGAAAAGAAATATATTTTCTTTTAGTTATTTAAATTAAAAATGATAGAACCTGTTAGAAAGATGAATTTCCCTAAGAGAAATTATCTGTGAAATTGTCTGTGGAAAATTTGAATAAGGCATAGAAAGAAATCTGACATATATTAGACAAAATAAATTGTCCTTGATTTAAGCTTTTCGAATGAAAGAGAAGAGTCATCTAACAACTCCTGTGAGATCTCATTGGTTAGTATGTTATTTGGCTTAAAGGTATTTGGGGAACTTGCTGAACTGATGTTTATGAGGAGGCCAGCACAGAATATTTTCCTTGTTTTCCTATTTTCCCCTTTCAGTCCCTCTTCATTTC
>NW_027205124.1:12500-17328 GCF_024711535.1 Dipodomys merriami | reverse complement strand
ACCACAGCTAAGAGACATTGTGTTAGAACCAGACAGTCTTTCTTTTTCTCTTAAAAATATATTTTATTATTACTGTTCAGCTAATACACAGATGTATTGTACAGGTAAAGTTATAATTATGTAAGTCAGATAATAAATGTATTTCCTTTTGAACTCTGCCAGCCATTCCTTTGCTCTCTCCCAGTTTTTCTCTCCCATCCCTACTCACAGTTTCAGTTTAATTTAAATTTAAATTTTATTGTCCAGGTGTTGTACCTAGGGGTTACAGTCACATAAGTAAGTTAGTTAGTATATTTCTTGCTAACTTTTTACTCCTGCCTTCATTTTTCTCCTGCTTTCCCTTCCCCCAAGCCCTCCCCCAAAGTTGTACAGAACATTTCCAACATACGGTTTTGTGAGTATCACGGTTGAATTGGTTCTCATCTTTGTCCTTTGACTCACCATTTTTTGTTACCCTTCCCTAATTGACATAAACATTTATACAATACCCAGGGTACCAAAATCAAATACAGTGACAACAGGAATTATACCATAGGGGAAAGTACATGTAAAAGAAACAAAAAAAAATCCACATAGTACATTAAAAAAACAACAACAACAAAGAAAAACCTCCTGTGCCCATATCTTGGGATTCATTTTTCTTAGCATCATCTTATATGATCATATGTACATAGCTATTGAGCTATTCTGTTCATCTGCTAAGATTATCCTAGATGTATACTATTTATTACACATAAGGGAAACCATGGGACCTATGTTCTTTTGGGTCTGGCTTATTTCACTTAATATGATTTTTTTCCAAGTCCTTCCAAATGGGACCGTGTCATTCTTTCTGATAGAAGCATTGAATTCATATATATCTTCTTTTTGGTTGGTCATGGGGCTTGAACTCTGGGCCTGAGCACTGTTCCTTAGCTCTTCAGCTCAAGGCTAGAGCTCTACCACTTGAACTACATGCCACTTCTGGTTTCTCTGTTGATTTATTGGAGATAAGAGTGTCAAGGACTTTCCTGCCCAGGCTGGCTTTGAACACAATCCTCAGATCTCAGCTTCCTGAGTAGCTAGGATTATAAGCATGAGCCACCGGCACCCAGCATATATCACATTTTCTTGATCTATTCATCTATTGAGGGACAGTCAGTTCATTTTCTACATACTGTCTAATGAATACCACTGCTGCATTTGTTCTCCCTTTGTCCCACCTTTTCTGTGCCCCCCCATCCTTCAAATGACAAATAAAGGAAAATAACAAAAACAGCAGCACCAACACCAAAAATCTCATTTCCATCTCTTGGAATTCATTTCTTTAAATATTATTTTATAAGAACATGTGCACATAGTGATTGTTCCTTTTTGATATGCTGCTATGAATATCTGCCAATGGTCTCACTGTATGGTGGGTAACTTTTTTATTTCTGCTGTTGGTGTTCTGCCATTAAAATATGATTTTTTAAAATATTTTGCTTTGTTTTCTGTAAGCTTCTGGAATTTCATATAAATTTTGTTTAATTTTCAACTATTATCATTTGATCAGCTGTTCTGGCCTTTGTATTCTTGTTTCTCTAGTATTCATTATACATATATGATACCTTCAATAATTATCACATAGATGCTGAATATTTTATTTCTTTTAATTCATTCCTTTTTCTATCTCCTCAATTTCAGATTGGTAACTGTCTATTGAAAAGTCTTTAAGCTCACTGATATCTTCATATGTATTTTTCCCACTACACTGATGAGTTCATCAAAGTCTTTTGTTTTCTGTTTTATACTAATATCGTCAGTGATATTTTAAAAATTCTTTCTACTGTTACTGTCTCTCTCCTTACCTGTATGTTTAATTCATGATGTCCAATTTGTTCACTCCATGTAGTAATTATGATTATATAATTCTTTGAAATTGTCAGTCTGAAAATTGTTATATTGGATTAAAAATTCATACATATTTTCTGAACCTGGCTCTTAGTGTCTCTTAAATTTTTGTAAAAAGACAAATACATCAAGTACATAGAATACAAGTAAAAAACGCCAGTAGTATGAGGATTTATATTTATATGGCTGGGCATTAAGATCTATTTCATCTTTGCTGTACTTGTAGGTATTAAAAGTTCTTTACTTTTTATATTCTTGTTTTATTTATTCCCCCCTGCTGGATTTGGGGAAAATAAAACACCTTGCTGTTATATAGCCTTTGTTATATCACCATCAATCACTTATACCCAAACCCTGTGGTAGGTTTGAAAGGTATCTGTAAAGATATTTGCTTTGTATTTTATACCTAAGTTTCTCTTGCTTTCCGTTTCCCTCTGTTTTCTCCGTCCCAGAACCATCACCCCAGTCTCTCTCTTTCTCTTTCTCTCTCTTCCTCTCTGTCTTCCTTTCTCCTCCAAAATTTTCAGTTTTGACTTTCCTAATACATGACAGAAAGGCAAGAAGAGGCTGGGATTTCAAAAAATCCTTTCCCTATTTCAAATCACACAATAGTGGCACCGTTTTTCTTAACCAGAAGCCCATTCTTGCCAAGAACAAGATATTTTGGGAGCATCTCTTTTCCTCGGATGTCAGAAATTATTAAAATCTGAGCATTGTGATGGGAACTTGTCAAAACTCTTACAGGTAAATTTCATAGAAATATATCTTCATTACTCCCACTAAAGAAGTTTCTCACCAAGTTGTAACTGAACCTACTTTTCACCCAGTGTCTAGCAAATTAAAGATGTTATTGTGTGTGAGAGGAAACTGAGTTGATTTGAACATGGATTACCCCAACCTATCTTTGTGTTAACAATCCATCCCAAATGTATTATCATGCACTGGAGTTAATAATATATGCAATTTATAAGGATTAACTGCAAAGGCATTGAAAATCTGAAAATGAATCTGATTTTTAGATTTAAAGGCAATTTCTAGCATATTAAACCTGTGCATGTTCTTAAACATCATAAACAAATGAAGCATTCTACATACTCACGATACATGTATGAGTGATATGGGGGCAATATTGAAGTAGACACAAGCTCACAGGAAAGAGAAAATATCATCATATTATCCAAATTACACAATGAACCCTGTGGTAGCTATCTACCCACATATTCTAATAACAATATCAGAGGAACTTCATTAGGAAAGTCTTTTTTTATGTGGTGCTGACCAATCGAACCCAGGGCCTCAGGCATGCAAGGCAAGCACTTTACCACTGAAAAAAAGTAAAAAGAAAAGTCTTTTTTATGAACTGATAAATTTAAATTTTCCCTTAAACTTGATGATGTTTTAACTCGTGGATCTACATTACTAAAAGTTGAAAAGTTATTAGCAAGCAGACCTACCTGATGTGACATTTTACAAATTTCCCTGCCAAAGTTTTCTATTCTTTGTTATAATTGACATCTTGCTGTGATTCCCATTACCCAGTGCAGAAGAAAGTCATTTGTGGATAAACGCAATAAAATATACTTATCGAATTTTGTTCCCCTTTTTTGAACCCAGAATTCATCATTATTGACTGGTGCATTATAAAATTAAACTAAAACTAGGCCACAGTGGGTCATGTTTTCATAATGCTAGGTACTCAAAGGCAGATATCTGGAGGAGGGAAGTTCAAAGCCTGTATAGGAATAAGACCGCATGACTCTCCATCTCTGATGAACTAGCAAAATGCTTGTGATGGTTCTAGCTATGAGCCTCAGCCATGAACAATAAGGCTGAGTCAATGTGATTTTTTCTAACGCATTTATAAGATTATTTCTTTGTTGCTTTTTATGTCCCTCCCCTACAGTATAATCCCAGCTTTCACTGTATTTGATGTGGGTATAATTTTTGGAGGGGAAGGTGAAAAACAAATCGTTTCCATAGGGATACAGGTGGAGACATTGCAACAATGAGATGTACAAGTTGTTATGTTGAAAACGAAATTTACAACTTTTGGGCGGGGGGGAGGCAGGAACGATGGGGGGGCGTTGGGGAGGATGGGAAGGGATGGGAAGGGGAAATAAAGGAGGAGTCTACAATGCTTGATAAGAAGTGTACTCATTATCTTCCCATGTAATTGTAATTCCTCTGTACAGTATTTTCACAATAAAAAAAATAAAGAAAGAAAGAAAGCTGAGTCAGAAATTAAGTCGCTTAGCTCAAACACATCCATCATCACCACCACCACCACAAGAAGTGATACCAGACAGAATACACCATGTGTTCTTACTTTACCCTTGAAATGTGATCTCTGACTACAGGTGATACTACCATGATATCAAAACTTACTGAGTTAACCAGATATGCTTTATTTGAAAAGGTGAAGTATTTCTTCTACATCTGTATCAACTTACACTTATTGTGTGTCCAAAATGGGAATGATCACGACTTTTACCAACTTGAAAATGGTCTCTATTTAAAACCACTGGAGGATTTCAATGCCCAAATTTCATAGAAAAAGAACATGGAACATGCAGAAAATATGTTCAGAATTAATCCTAGCATCTCTACTTCATTTACATTCTGATGACCATAATATTCCACAAAGTCTAACAGAAAAGCTCAAGAGACACATCTCCAGTTAACCAACACAAAAGCCAAGAAGTAGCAGTGTGATTCAAGTGGTAGAGCTACAACTTTGAGTGGAAAATCAAAAGTGATAAAATCTATATATGATCTTGGACAAGAGTCCAGGCCTTGGTGATGAATATGACATTGACAAATGGATTTGCTATAGACATATACTTGCTAATAGTTTGGAAAGTTTTGTTGTTGTTGTTGTTAACTTTCAGGACTGAAGATTTTCCTCAAATAACTATGGTTCTGATTGCAGCAATATTGATAGCTGATTTTGTGATCT
>NW_027205124.1:0-7500 GCF_024711535.1 Dipodomys merriami | reverse complement strand
CTTCCTTTCTTATCCGTTTCACCTTCTCCTCTCTTTCGTTATTATTTATATGACTTAATTCTTGTCTTCCACATCCTCTGATAAACCCCTATTTGACTATTAGACCCTATCCCCCATTGTGTACACATTTAATCCACAAATTTATTATGCAAGTCAAAACCTCTAAGACTTAAATTCCTTAAAAGCAGTACTACCTGTTTATACCTATATAATATTTTAAGCATTTTTATTTTTAAATTTTTCACATCTCCTTTATATACCTCCCCTTCTCTCAATAAGTTCATGTTCTTATCTAAATAGATTGTTATCGACTCTACATAATTTTATTAATTTCTACCTTTCTATTTGTTCTGGTCTCTTTTCTTTTCCCTTTCCCTTTCTTTTTTTTCCCTCTCTCCATACTTTCATCCTACCCAACTTATTTCCTGCTATGAGATTAAGACTTAGTTAACTCTCCCTGAGCCTCCCCACATCAATCTATTCCTATTTTTTACCCACATCTCTCCCTAACCCTAATAATTTCAGGTCTTCCAAATTCTTCTTTGCGTTTCATAGCACATTAAGGTATAGTTGTTTGATGTTGAATAGATGTATCGGTTGAACTAGATTGTATCTGTAGAAAATTGACTGTGCAAATTCAGACTTGGGTTGATGCTTGCCTTAAGATAGTGTTCTAGCACAAAACTGGGGCTATTTTCATCTCAAATGGGCAGAACAAGCCAGAAAAACACAAGAAAAATGGCAAATCCGGGTATCTCAATTCCCAATCCCAATAATCAGGGGAAAAAACAAATAATGAATAATCCAGAGGAGAATTCCCAAATAGCTCTACAAACACTGCTGGCAAACATGATAAATCAAAAGATTGAAAGCATACAAAGGTCGCTGTATGAGCGTGATAGGGAGAGAGAGGAGGAATTCCAAAAGTTTATACAGCAATATCATAAGCATGAGGAAGCTACTCAAAACCCCATACAGGATTTGCATGAGCAGCTTGAGAATACTCAGAGAGAAACACAGGAACGGCGTGAACAGGCTGAGAACACTCAAAGAGAACTACAGGAATCCCAGGAACAGGAGGAAGCTTATCAAAGAGTAATACAGTAATTGAGAGAGCAGGAAGAGAATACACAAAGATCACGAAAGGCATTCATGGAATCCATTAACAAAGAGCTGAAGGAAGTCATGGAGACCACAAAGAGAATGCTGAATGTAACCCAACAGAAGGAATGGGAGTCCAAGGAAACCATAACCAATCAAATAAGTGATCAGAGATTAAACACTGAACATCAAATTAAGGAAGTAAAGAATTTCGTACAAGATCTAAAACAAAGCTTCAATAAAGAACTTGAAGCTATCAAAGCTGACCAATTAGAAGGAAAAAGGGATAAAAAACAAAGTAGAAAGTCTTGACAGCAGGTTTGACCATGTAGAAGATCGAATCTCAGGGACTGAAGACAGCCTAGATATTATACAGAAAAAACATACAACCATCCAAGACATGTCTAAGAAATATGATAGATCTATCCAACACTAGGAAGACACCATCAGAAGGGCTAATCTAAGGATAATGGGTGTAGAGGAGCACCTTGAAACAGAAGTTAATGGTCTAGGAAGTTTGTTTAACAGGATCCTAGCAGAGAACTTCCCAAACATGCAAAAAGATAGGCCTATTCAGATACAAGAAGCTTTTAGAACCCCAAACAGACCAGACCAGAATAGGACATCTCACTGTCACATTATAATCCACACAGGATCAACTCAGACCAAGGAAAAGATCCTTAAAGCTGTCAAGGAGAAAAGATTAATCAGCTATAAAGGGAAACCAATTAGAATCACCTCAGATTTCTCAGCAGAGACAATCAAAGCAAGAAGAGCCTGGAATGATGTATGCCATGCCCTAAAAACAAACAACTATCAACCAAGAATACTGTACCCAGCTAAACTCTCCTTCATAACTGAAGGCCAAATATAAACCATCCATAGCAGAGAAAAATGGAAACAAAACATCTCCACCAAACCAGCCCTACAAAAGATTCTTAAAGATGTCCTACACACAGAAAACCAACAAGACCACAATAAAGGTCAAGAAACTGCACCCAAACTGAGAATGCAAGAACCATAGGAAGAACCCAGTTTTTGCAAGCTCCAAGAAGGTGTATAACATGGCAGGAACTCCCAAATACCTCTCAGTCCTATCTCTTAACGTTAATGGTCTGAACTCTCCAATTAAGCGACATAAACTGTCTAGTTGGATTAAAAAACAAGACCCTTCTATCTGCTGCCTGGAGGACTCACATCTTGCCCATAAAAACAAACACATTTTCAATGTTAAAGGCTGGAACAAAATCTACCAAGCAAACGGCCCTCATAAACAGGCAGGCGTTGCAATCCTAATATCAGATAAAATAGACTTCAAATTAAAATTCATGAGAAGAGATAAAGAAGGTCGCTACATACTAATTAAAGGATCTCTCCTTCAGGAGGATATTAGAATTCTAAATATCTATTTGCCAAACAACGGAGCACACAAATTTATCAAAGAAACACTACTTTCCCTCAAATCCCATATAGATCCAACGACATTAATTGTTGGG
Organism: Dipodomys merriami; assembly: GCF_024711535.1. Lineage (NCBI taxonomy): Eukaryota > Metazoa > Chordata > Mammalia > Rodentia > Heteromyidae > Dipodomys > Dipodomys merriami. Next base: position 4,903 of record NW_027205124.1, on the reverse strand, counting down.
GATTTTAACACATCACTCACCGCACTAGATAGATCAACTCGGCAAAAACTCAACAGAGAAACCGCAGATCTAAACACCTGCATAGATGAACTAGACTTAAAAGAAATCTACCGGACATTTCACCCAGCAGAATCAGAATACACGTTTTTCTCAGCAGCGCATGGAACAATTTCTAACATAGACCACATTTTAGGCCACAAAGCAAACTTGTCTAAGTTCAGAAACATTGTAGTTATACCTTGCATTCTCTCTGACCACAAGGGAATAAAATTAGAACTCAAAACCAAAAGCCACCAAAGAAAGTCCGGTATCACATGGAGGCTGAACAACACAATGCTGAATCATGAGTGGGTCATGGAGGAGATTAGAAAGGAAATTCAAATGTTCATGCTATTCAACAAAAATGAACACACAAATTACCAGCTCCTCTGGGACACAGCAAAGGCAGTACTCAGAGGCAAGTTTATAGCTCTGAGCTCCTACATCAACAAATTGGAGAGATCTGAAACTGACAATTTAATGACACATCTAAACCTCCTTGAAAAAGAGCAGCAAGATAAACCCCAATCCAGTAGATGGAAAGAAATAATTAAAATTTAATCAGAATTAAATGAATTAGAATCCAAAAAATCTATAGAAAGAATCAAAAAAACAAAGAGTTGGTTCTTCCAAAAACTTAAAAAATTTGACAGACACTTAGCAAATCTTATCAGAAAAAGAAGAGAACACACCCAAATTAATAAACTCAGAGATGAGAATGGAAACATCACCACGGAAACAACCAAGATTCAGAACATTATAAGGAAATACTTCTCAAAACTTTATGCTAATAAGTTTGAGAACTTGGCAGAAATCTACCTTTTCCTAGCAAATATTGACATGCCAGAACTAAACCAAGATGAGTTAAACCAGCTTAACAGGCCCATATCAAGCATTGAAATAGAAACAGCAATAAGATACCTCCCACCTAAGAAAAGTCCACGACCAGATGATTTTACAGCGGAATTCTACAAGGCCTTCAAAGCAGAGCTCACACCAATACTCCACCACAGCTCAGTACCAAACATATTCTATGAAGCCATCATAACCCTCATCCCAAAACAAGGGAGGGACTCATCAAAGAAAGAGAAATATAGACCCATTTCTTTGATGAATATTGATGCAAAACTTCTCAACAAAATTTTGGCCAATCGACTTCAACAATTCATCCAAAAAATTATACACCACGATCAAACAGGATTCATTTCAGGGAGGCAAAGCTGGTTCAATATACGCAAATCAATTAATATAATTCATCACATCAACAGGAGCAAGAATAAGAACCACATGGTTATCTTAATAGATGCAGAAAAAGGATTCGACAAGATCCAATACCCCTTTACGATGAAGGTTTTGGAAAAATTGGGAATCCATGGAACATTCCTCAATTCAATAAGGGCTGTATATGACAAACCTACAGCCAGCATTATACTTAATGGTGAAAAACTAAAGCCATTTCCTCTTAATTCAGGAACAAGACAAGGATATCCACTTTCTCCACTTCTCTTCAATCTAGTATTAGAAAGTCTAGTTACACCAATAATACAAGATGCAGATATAAAGGGGATCCAAATAGGGAAAGAAGAAATAAAACTCTCCCTCTTTGCAGATGACATGATTTATATTTAAAGAATCCCATAGACACCACTTCCAAATTATTCAAGCTGATTCAAAACTTTGGCAAAGTAGCAGGTTATAAAATTAACCCCCCAAAATCAGTGGCTTTTCTGTATGCCAACAATGAGAAAAGTGTGGCTGAAATTAGGAAAGCAACTCCATTTGTAATAGCCCCACAAAAAATAAAATACCTAGGAATTAACTTAAACGAAGAAATGAAGGACCTCTATGATGAAAACTTTAAAATCTTGAAAAAGGAAATCAACAGAGAACTTAAAAAATGGCAAAACATCCCATGCCCCTGGATTGGAAAGATTAACTTCGTGAAAATGGCAATACTTCCCAAGGCTATCTACAAACTCAACGCAATACCTATCAAAATTCCAACCTCATTCTTCAAGGAAATAGAAGAGGCAATCCAAAAATTCATATGGAAAAACAAAAGACCCCGAATAGCAAAAACGCTCCTCAACGGAAAGAACACTGCTGGAGGAATATCAATACCAAATTTCAAACTCTACTATAAAGCCTTAGTAATGAGAACAGCTTGGTATTGGCATAAGAACAGACCTCAGGACCAATGGAATAGAATTGAAAATCCAGAAATGAGCCCACAGACCTATAGCCATCTACTCTTCGATAAGGGAGCTAAAACAATAGAATGGAAGAAAGACAGCCTCTTCAGTAAATGGTGCTGGCAAAATTGGTTACCTACTTGTAGAAAACTAAAGCTGGATCCTTATATATCACCCTGCACCAGAATCAACTCCAAATGGATCAAAGACCTCGAAGTCAAAGCAGACACTCTGAAACCTTTACAGAATGGAATAGGAGAAACTCTAGGTCTCCTTGGCTCAGGCCGAAATTTTCTGAATAGAGACCCGGAAACACAACAAATCAAAGAAAGGTTGGACAAATGGGATTGCATAAAGTTGCAGAGCTTCTGTATGGCAAAGAACATAGCTAGCAAGATCAATAGAAAGCCCACAGATTGGGAGAAGATCTTTACTAGCCATACAACGGACAAGGGTCTCATATCTAAAATATACTAGGAACTCAAAAAATTAAATCCCCCAACAACAAATCCTCAAAGAAACAGATGTCCAATAAATAAGTGGGCTAACGACTTAAATAGAAACTTCTGTGAAGAAGAAAGAAGGATGGCCAATAGAAACATGAAGAAATTCTCAACATCCCTAGCCATAAAAGAAATGCAAATCAAAGCAACATTGAGATACCACCTCACCCCAGTTAGAATGTCAAAAATCAAAAATTCTACCAACAGATGCTGGAGGAGTTGTGGACAGAAGGGAACCTTACTTCATTGTTGGTGGGAATATAAACTTGTTCAACCACTTTGGAAAGAAGTATGGAGGTTCCTCTAAAGACTTCACATAGAGCTCCCCTATGACCCAGCAATCCCACTTTTGGGCATTTACCCAAATGTTTACAAACAAGACCACACTAAAACTACCAGCACAACTATGTTTATTGCAGCATTATTTACCATAGCTAAGATATGGAACCAACCCAAATGCCCTTCAGTAGATGAATGGATCAAGAAAATGTGGTTTATATACACAAAGGATTTCAATGCCTCAATCAGAAAGAATGACATTGCTCCATTTGTTAGGACATGGAAAAACTTGGAAAAAATTATATTAAGTGAAGTAAGCCAGGCCCAAAGAAGCATAGGTCCCATGGTTTCCCTTATTTGCAATATCTAGTATATGCATGAGTCAAGCGAAAAAAATCAGATAATGTGATGTTAAAAAAATGAATTCTTAGATAGGCATTTTAATGTTTTTTTTTATGCATGTTTTTCTCATGCATTTATAAGTTTATTTTTGTTGCTTTGTATGTCCCTCCCCCACAGTATAACCCCCGCTTTCAATATATTTGATGGCTGTATAACTTATGGAGGAGATGGGGAAAAACAAGTCATTTAAGGATTCAGTTGGACCTGTTGCAACAATGAGAAGTACAAATTATCATGTCAAAAAGGAGCTTTACAATGTTGGTGGGGGGGAGCGGAGGGGGGTAAGGATTGGGTGCGGGGAAGAGGGGAGGCTGGGAAGGAAGGTGCAGGGTATACAAAGAGGAGGCTGCAATGCTTGGTAAAAAATGTATGCATTATCTTGCCCATGTAATTGTAACCCCTCTGTACAGTATGTTCACAAATAAAATAAAATTTAAAAAATGTATTCCATTTGCTGAAAAATTGAAAAAAGATTACACAATGGCTTTTCTCAAAACAAGGACATTGCTTTATCCAACTCCACACATTCTTGTCTTCACAGATGAGACCCAGAACACTTGCTAAATAAAGATGTACATACAGTCTATATATATGTTCCCGATTATGGGTGATGAAGTCCACACAGGAAAGAATACCAGAACATGAAATTTAATAAAGAAAGCTAGAGAAATGAAGCACATCCCATGCTTTCTCTTTCTGAAAAAGAATGATTCATTAATAAATGAAGAAACCCAATTGTGTTCCAACTGAAATTAACTGAGCTCCAATTTGAAGAAATAGTTGCAAATAAGTGAGTAGAAGATATATTTCTTTTAAGTGGAATGGTAATTGCATAATGAACAGATATTTTACAAGTATTAGAGGCAGGTGAAAAAGGAAGTAATAGTAAGTTTATGAGATGTGGCACAGTAAGAATATTTCTCTTTTCCTATATATGTATGTAATTGGGGGACTACCAGTTATACTGATGAAAGACAGATCTACAGGAGTAAAATAGGTGCATGTATATACTGAAACTAGCAATAGGTGTAGTTCAACAAATGGTTAAAGTTATATATACATAATTAAAGAAATAAAGGGAAAGAAGAAGAAAGGTCTTTTGCTTAAAGAACAGCTCTTTGCTTAGTCATCATTATACTAGTTCTGGAGTTCCAAATAGTCTCCTGAAAGGTAACTTTAAAAACAGCCTTCAAAGTAAGGTAGGAATTTTGATAAATAACGTGTTCATTATGGGCAACCTACTGTTTACAAAGGAGTGTCACACAAAATCTTGAAATTTTATACTCATGCATATGTCCAAGTTCTGGAGTCTCCCAGAGATGTTTCTGCATCTTAGGTCTCCTTTTATAATATATTTATATATTATGCCTTTCAGTGCCTTTGTCTGTATATTTCATGTTTATAGATACTATATACACAAAAATACATACTTTAGGGACTAATCCCTTAATCATTTATTAGTGATATATGTTTGTAAGTTTCCTTTTT